>NC_056737.1:203115350-203130350 GCF_019279795.1 Protopterus annectens | reverse complement strand
TGTCTATTTGTGGTGTATGCATGGCTGTGGGTATGTCTCACTGTAATCACTGATAAAGGTGACACCATATAGGTACTTCCTGTAGACTGCCGTGTCATTTGACATGTCAGCACATACCTGCGGATGAACTTCCTACTGCAATGCTTTTCATACCTTCTGAGTTTTCTCGCAGTCGATAATGCCGTTTCCTCAGACATGTATGTTTCTGATCATACCTATCAACCTCCTAGTGCAAAACATCTGTACAAAGCCTAACATGATGGGGGGATAGACAGGGGCAGATTCTACATATTTCTCTTACAAACATAGATAGTTGACAGTATTATCTGTTTTGCATTAGTATGACCTTTCTGAGGGATTTGGGGTCTTAAACACATATGTTTATCATTATTTAATGGATGTCAGTTCTCAGGTATTTGGCAGACAGGTACAGATTGTGAGAGGAACACACCACACATATGAGATGTACATCTGCACATTCGTACAGTTGCGAGGTATGTTTCTGATACTGGACATCAATTTCCTTACGCCAATACACACAATGCATGGCGCCATCACAGGCCGGTTACCATTACATTCCTATTGCAGGACACCCCCACCCACTGGGTTATATTCCTCACACAGGCCAACAGGTGCTTATCCACACTAATTATTCCATCATGTACCTTATGTGTACGCCGGTATTTGCGCTTTCTGTCAGTGGCAGAGCTCACGTACGAGTATGGGGGACTGGACACTGTATCGGAGAGACTGCATGACACCCTGAGGGACACATGTCTTTGAGTCTATTAACCTTCCACATTGACTTTCACAGGCCATACATTGTAATTCACATTTGTGGACAAACATGCTTATGACTTGTACATGTTTTGTCATTTGTCCCGACATCTTTCTTCTCACCTGTCCACCTAGTATCACTAGTTCTGTACATTTCATTAGGACGGGTTACCTTCATACCTCTCACCTGTACACATTATGGGTATACGCCCTGGGGTTTGACCCATGATTCTGTTACATTTGTCATGATAATGTGCCTTTCTGGTAGATTGCTGGCAAGCCATGACAGACTGTGCGGTTAGGTAATCATGACTGACATTTCTATTTCATGATTACTAACTCTCATAACATTCGTATTCCTGACTACGCAATAAATTCTATCAACGGTCTGACTTTGTCGGAGGTATATTTAATATAGTACCTATTTGTCGTGTACTATGCCTTAGTCCAGCTGTCTTATTCTAACATTCTGGCAGGTATGGTTACCATCTTGGTCGTATGCGTGTCGATCCATGATCATGACACTGATATAGGTCCCTACGTCTTCCCCCAATGGTTTACACAATATCCAGTAGATGGGTTGCACCTTTTTGGAGAATGTAGGCGTGTGCTATACCCACATAGGTATACTGATCACTCCCATGGGGCGTACCTAATAGATCTGTGCCAACCAACACCTTGGCCCAATTCTGCATATCCATGATTCCCATACCTGACACACCTCCACAGTACCCATTAGACATGTTTAATGTGAGCGATAATAAAGTGTGAGGACACTTCCAAGCACTCCCCACTCTGCGGATATCAGCTCGTACGTCATACATTCAATCGACCCATGTGTTATTACCCTTGCACCTGCTACTGTTGCATGTACACCTATACTGTAGTTGCAGGTGTGACTTCTTTTGCATCAATGACAATTGGCACTTAGTACAGGATCAATTTTTGGGGTCCTGCAAAGGACACCTATATTCACGTACAACTTGCAGGCCCTGTCACACTGGTACTTTCCGGGCAATGGTTTGGAAACCATCGGTGTATTCTCCTTTCATGCATGTCTGTCTGTCTATATTAGCTATACCGTGACCTATTTGTGTACATGTGTTATATGTACAGGGACATATGTTTGTTGTGTATACATCTATTCATGTATAGTGTGTGTGTATATATATATATATATATATATATATATATATATATATATATATATATATGTATGTACATATATCTGTACATTCCCCATCTCGTAATTTGCTTTGGATTATGTCTGTGGATATGTGTGTATATATATAACGGACAAGGAGAGGGTATAACAGCGCCTACACCGACGCCAAATCTTGACATAAAAGAAACCATAGACAATGTAGTATCGGAGGCCGAATTCACATTCGATTTTAGCCTGTTCCACCAGACGACGGAAAATCAAAGATTGGGAGCACGTCCCAAACAACGTGAAAATATAAGAACTTATTCTAATGCCATTTGTAAAGGAACGGAAAATAATGGCAATAAAGGTACCACGTTTAAAGACTTTATTTCAAGCCCAAAAATGGGCAATAGAGTTAATACAAAACAGAGTACTGTATTTGTAAGTTCTAGAAAGGGAAAGGACAATAAGTCTATTAATGCTATGACTGATTTTTTAACTGATGATTATGAATTCTGTATAAAGAATGATGTTGCAAAAAATGATGCTAGAAATGTATATGGTAGATTGAAAACTAATAATATGAATAGTAGTTTGAAAGCTAAAATTTATACTTTGGGTAAAAAACTTATTCATTTAAAATGTGCAAAATTGGACAATGCTTACTTGGAGAAATGTATCAGTGAACACATTGTACCAAAGGGTTTACGCTTTAAGCTGCCTTTAGGGATTGATTATAACAATGAAATGATTCAGGATTTTAATAAGCTGTTTGATACCTTTGGTTTCATGTATATGAAAAATGTAATGAAATACAATGATGAAAAAATAGCAGTAGTTTTGAACGAATTAGAAGTATTAAATGAAGAAATTACAAGTGACAATGAGTTTGATGACTGGCAAGATTTGTATTCTAAACAATTCCAGATGGCAAGCAATAGAGTCAGAAGTGTGTATAATAGAAAAATGCACAAGATAGAGAGAGATATGGAAATATATTGTACAGGAAGGACATATATATGGCCACGAGGCCGTGAGACACATAATATTAGGAGAGATAAACACTATACAAATACTAGACACGAGGATGATGAAAATTTTCATGGGGGGAGGTTTTACCCCGCACCAATGAAATATCAGAAGAGGTTTTAAATAAGAATTGTGGAAAAAGTATAGTTAATGTAAAGGATGCTGACACAAATGAAAACAATGTATGTGTAAATACTGACATGAGAGATGATGCCCCCAGTGACGAAGGTAGACCTAGGATATATAATCGAAATGGATTTAAGGTATACAATTATACTGAAACTGAAATCACAGATAGTTTTTTTACACTTTTCAGTAAAGGTATGAAATATATCCCAACAACAGGTTTCAATTTATTCGATACTATTAAAGAGATCAAGCTATACTGCCAGATTGAATTTGGCTATATTTTTTAAGAACAAGACTGAAGGGTTAAAGGAAAATGAAAACGAAAACAAACTGGTTAAAAGAAGTACTTTTATACCACCTCCCAATCCAGGTTGCTATATATGAACAGGCAATTTGCAAAGAAGTATATGAACTATATAACAACCTTAGGAAACAAAGTTAATGATAAAAACATGAAAGATAACTTGACCAGTGAGGAAAGAAAAACATTAGAGGAAGTTATATGTAATAAAGATATACGAGTCATGAAACCTGACAAGGGAGGAGGGATTGTTCTATATGACAAGGCTGAATATAACAGTGTGGTGCAAGAGATACTATTCCATTCAGGAAACTATGAGGAGATATCAGTTAACCAGGTAAATATCGGACATAGACGTATCGATCTGGTCATAGAAGAATATCTTTTAGATAGTAGAATAAATGAAGAAATTTACAATTTCATTAGAAATGAATATCCGAAGCTGGCTAGAATAGTATGTATTCCGAAGATCCACAAGTGTTTGAGACAACCGCCATTTAGACCCATTATTTCAGGCTCTAAGTCCAAAACGCTCAACATGGGGTCACCATTGATCATTGGACAAAACATATCTATGGGAATGTTCCACATCTTATTAAGGATTCGTGGCATTTTCTTAGTAAGTTAACACCAGAAATATGGAGCAATGATATCACATTTATAACCATAGATGTTAAAGATCTTTTCTCGTATTCCGATAGAAAAGGGCTGGAATATTTTGGGAACAGCTTGAGAAAATATTCAACCCTTTCTTGGGACAAAATTCTACTCATTGTGAGTATGATGAGCCTCATATTAGAACATAACTATATTGAATTCCAAGGAGAACTCTTCAGACAGATAAAGGGGACGGCTATGGGTGCATCATGTGCACCCATATATGCAAATTTAGTTATGCTTGAATGGGAGAACCTCTTTCTATTTTCTAGTGAATATTACAAAACATCTCCCTATACACACGATTCTTGGATGATTTGTTCATTATCTGGAAAGGAAAGAAAGATATTATACCAGACTTCATAAAATATATCAATAGCACTACAGAGTTCTTAAAATTTACACATACAGTGGAAAATAAGGAATAGCGATCTGGATACATATATAAGTAATAATGGGACAGGTTTTACATCGAAACTATTCAGGAAACAAACATATTCCAATGACTATATCCATTTCGGAAGCTGCCATCCTCCCCACATTTTCAAAAATGTAGTAAAAGGACAATGTGTAAGAGCAGCTCGAATGTCATCAACAATGGAGATTATGACGGAAGAACTAGGACACATATATGAATTATTCAAGGAAAGAGACTATCCAGAAGATATGTTAGACGATGTGGTGCAATATGTTAGACTAGAATGGGGAAAGAAATATCACCCATTATTAGGATATGAAGCATTTAGTGAGAGGATAAATAAGATATCTGAAAGAAGAGTATGCGTGATTATGTACAATACGCACACTAATTTAATTAAGGAGATTTTAAATAGATATTGGACGCTATTGTATAACACTGAAGATATAGGAAGTATGGTGGGACCCCAGCCACTAATAGTACACAAAACGGGTAAGAATTTAAAGAGGATAGTTGAAAGCGGTGAATATAGATGTAATAAGGACAACATTGGAAAGGGTACAAATAGATGCGGTACATGCACACAATGCAAATATATCAATGAAGATAAACATGTGAAATTAGAGAATGTTATTAAAAGTACATGTAAATTTAGAGCTGGCAATTGTAATAGTCAGGGAGTTGTATACTTAGCTAAGTGTGTATTCTGTTCTGCATATTATATAGGCAAAACAGAGAGAAAATTGAAAACCCGTATATATGAACACACTTATAAAATAAAGAAAGAAGACGACAAAAACGCACTTAGCAAACATGTCAAAGATAAAGGTAAAGAACACACATTTAAATTTGCCATCCTGGAAGTAGTGGACAGAACAATAGGTAGTGGCAACTGGAAAGCGAAGTTAGGTGCTATGGAAAGCAAATGGCAAATTTGCCTTGATGCCACTCACGTACCCTGGATTGAATGAGTACATCAGTTTAAAACCATTTTTGACATTAGGGGATTAACATTGTTTTATATATTTATATAACAATATAAATTTTTAATGTAATAATATTTTAATAAAATTTTTTAATATAATCATATTTAGGGAGTGACAAATATGTGGTATATATATGAAATTTACAAAAATCAGAAATGTAAATACTTATTATTATATATATAGCTATTTATATTGTTATATTATTATTTATATATTATTATTTATATTTATGTTTTTTGTTATAACACAATGCTATTTTCATTGTTAATTGAATTTATGCTAAGGGCAATACATACTAAGTATGCATTATTAATTCAGATATAGTTTTTAAGCATTTTAAAGAAATTTTGTATACATATTGTTAGCATATGAAGTTTTATCGAATGCATTCAATTAGTTAGTTAATGAGTTTATTAATTGATAGATTTGGCGCCAAAAGTAGTATAAAAGTAGATGTATTTCTGTTTGTTGTAGGTTCTGAAGAAGTCTGTCATAAACAGATGAAAGCGCTCAACCTGTGTTGTTCATTTGCAACTTGCAATTTTGTGTTTGTAGCAGTTGTGCTTTGGTGATTAAAGCTTTTGAAAAATCCTTCGTATTAGTGTTTGGATTCGTTAGTAAGAGAGAGACATACTAACAGTATCACCGTGTGGATTGTGCCCTGTTCGAGCTAGGAGCAGCAGAGATCGGTCTTGGTACTTTAACACAGCCAATTGCCAAAGTGGCCGCAAAATAAACTGTGAACTAATAAGCTTGCTTATTAATTCACGGTTTATTTTGAGGTGCCCCTGTGAGGAAGCTGCTGCACACACTTTGGGAACCCATGGTCTATACTACATACACATATATACACACACACACACACACACACACACACACACACACACACACACACACACACACAGCTTACCATGACTTAAAACGAAGTGTAGGCAGTCGAAGCACTGAGGGTCAAAATCAGAGTTTCCAAAAGGCAAATAAGCAAACCACCAGAGGTCAAGCACAAATGGTAGAGTGCACAAGTGATTTCAGTCATTTCTCAAGTGATGTACTGACACTGGGAAGGAAGGTTGTGCTTCAAAGAGGAAAAGGGAATTAGCCCATTTCCTCACTGAAGTGCAATCTTGGAGTTGGTATAGTTAATGTGCAGGGGTTGTGGGGGGCACAGCCCCACCCCATATGGGGGGGTGCGTAGCCCCCCTGCAATATAGAATTAACGTACAGTTGGCTGTAGACTTCAACAATACGTTGATATGCTTAACAGGGGAGTGACGTTACCTCCTGCTACGTTGAATACATCGAACCATGGTGGTCGATGTATTAATTTTCAATGTGGTTTACTATTCAGAATTTCAAATTCAGCATTTTGGATCGACATCTGTAATGGTCGACCAAAGCCGATTCGTACTTCCCATAGTAAACCTGATATTTTATATATATATATATATATATATATATATATATATATATATATATATATATATATATATATTACACATACATACATATACACACATACATACATATGGATCTACATTTCTTCATTGAAATTACACTGGTTCGAAGAAAAGTAGATCGCCACTTCAGCTAAAGTGCACTTCAATGAAACTGCACTTTCGCTGAAGTATAGTCACCGGATCACTATCCCAAACAAAAACACGTTTTGATGGGGGCAAGCCCCCCTGCACCCCCCACATCTCCCTTCTTTAATATTCCCACTCAGAGATCGCACTACAGTGGGGATAAGGGAATATTCCCTTATCCCCACTGTACCACAATCTCAGCACTAGTTTGCTTAGTTGTACATAAACACTAAACAGTGATGTTCAACTAAGATTACATGCAAACTGCATGTTTTTATAACTACTTTTTTGGGGTGTTTTCTTAGTTTGTATCTTCTTTGTATCTTCACACGAAAGTGCACTCGCGAATTTACATTTCGTTGAAACGTAAATTCTTTGTAGTGACTGAATCCAATATATATATATATATATATATATATATATATATATATATATATATATATATATATATATATATACACACACATACACACACACACACACACATACATACACACACACACACATATATATATATATACACACACACACATACATATATACACACACATTTTATACATATATAACTGTGGTGGTGGTGCTGCGGTAGCGTTGTCGCCTCACAGTAAGACGTTATCCTGTTCGATTCTCAGCTAGAGCATCGTCTGTGTGGAGACATGCATGAATGGGTGTACCTTCGTTGAAGGTTGTACATGAGGGCAGGCAACTCGGCAAGTAAAAATCTACTGCCAATCATTAGTGGACCGGAGTTCCGCTGTGGCGACCCCTAACCGGGAAAAGCTGAAAGACCCTATATATCACACACACTTTTTTCCTTTATATAAAAGTGTGAACCTTTGGCTTGACCAACTGTCACAAGTACGTTTCCATGTAGTGTACGTTTTGTATTTTCAGCACGTGCATGAATGATTAATTGAATGATTTTTCAAATCAGTGCTGTGTGATCAACTGAGTGTCAATGTTTTTATTAGCTGTAGTGGTGTATAGGAATATGTAAATGTGTGAAAATAAAAAAAAGGGGGACACTGGTTGGCACACACGTATAACTTATTAACGACAGGCAAGTGCTTTCATCCTTTTAATTATTTATTTAACTTGACTTCAAGAGATTTCACGAAGGTTAAACCATTCATATTCATTCCTTCAAATCACACAATATAGTTAACTTATAATACCCAGACAAATTTAAAGAAGCTTCAGATTAAATGTGGTTTATTAGTGTTCCATTAGATCAGGTCATGTGCCATGTGTAAATAACATTAAATAATTTTTAATGTGTGACATGGCTTTGTAGTGCAGAGTTTAGAACATATTTACAAGACAAAGTAAAGATGCATCTCTGAATTACATAGGTTCCTTTAAACAGTTCTGGTAGCAAGCAATTACCCTGTTATTTCAGTATGTAAAAGAAAGCGATGGCCTTAGAAATCACAGAAGCTGGCCTCATGCTGCAAAGGAGTATGTGGTTGAAATAACAGTAATAAAAAATATTTGAGAGACAAATTCTGGGAGATAATCTGCTGAGAATCCAGCCAAGAGAAGTTGTTTGAATTAATTTGGACCTAAACTGATGCATGAAACTGCAGTGTGCGTGCGTTAAAGATTACAACCTATTCCTCTTCACGCAGCACAGTCCCTACTTGAGTGCTTGAATCCTGCAGGGAGGCATGAAAATGGCAAATGTCCTTGGGATTTCTGACAAAGATTTCCAATAATAGTAGCATAAAACAGTTATTTGCATTAAAAACATGTCACATGAATAAGAAGAAAAGCTCAAATTCTAATGCAGTAAATGGATTTTGGGGAAGAAAAGTGAAGTTCAGGTCTTTGCACTGGTTGTCAGTATAATCCCTTCATCAAAAATCTCAAAACACGTCGTTGGGCATATGAAATGATGAAAAGGTGGAAACCCTACTGCTGCGTCAGTTTTTGTTTCATGCCGTAAAGAGTTTTTTTTTCCCTATCTCACCAACAAACTGCATTTTTACCTTCCGTTTAACAGCAAAAACAAGAATCTACAAAATCACTCTGCTGCCTTGTTTTGATACCACATAGGTGGGTGGAGTCAACAAGAATCTTGATTTTTTTTTACTTTCCACTGCCTGAAATTTGAGCATTTCTCTCAAGTGAAAACAGCACTACTATGCTGTGAGTTGTGCTAAAATGACAATAACAGCGCAACTGCTGCAAACTACTGCAACTGCAGCTGAGGCAATGATGTCAGTGGCCATGACTAGAAAGTTTCACTTCAGTGATTTTCCAACGGTTTTTAAGCTTACCTTTGCACCATAACATATGATGCAAAAATTGCCGAACTGCACTTCTGACCAGTATAAAATTCTTCTACTTCACTTCAGTACAGAATAACACCAATTTTCTTGCAGTGGCATCACGGAGGTTAAAACAGACAAACCTTGGGGTGTCAAGTATTATAAAAACACAAGGACACCTTTGTGCATGCACGAAGGTGCCCCTTTAAAGTGCATGATTCCAACAGACATTATCCCAAGGGTAAAGTCACGGTAGGAAATACTAAATTTATTTAAGCCATGGTTTAATAAAAGTTTTCCAAACTTATTAACACAGCTCAAATAAATAAAAAGTATAGAAAAGTGAAAAAAGCATTGTAGCACTTTACTCAAACTTATGATGCATTTACTAATCGGAAAATCACCAACTAACCCACCAGGAAGGAAGGAAGACCTCAATGTATAACTTGGAACCTTCAAGCAGTATGCCTACATGTAGGGATGACTAGAATAACTGGACAACCAGCAAAGGCTTTCACAGACATGGAATGGACTATAGGACTGTAATACATTTATAAAAAGTACTGTTAGATTGATCTTGTGTTATCTCACTGATGCAAGCTCAAACGTTTAATAGCTGAACATTTTTTCTTAACAAAATGTTAAGACCTCAATTGTGCAATTTAAAATATATAGTCAACTACGTTTAGATCCAGAGGATCAACATACTACAAGCAAAATTATAGAAATGTTAACCATTAAACAGATTTATACAAGCTGTGCCTAATAGTTATGAAAACAGATGTTCCAAACAAACCCCAACGACAATGACATTATTTTTTCTATTGGTAGACAAGACAGTTATGCAATGAAAATAATGTTTAAAACGAACTAACTATGGTAAAGCCTATACCCAATTCTGGTAAAAGAAAATATCAACTGAAGATGTACTCTATTTTAAATGTGGAAAAACAGGACGTAAAGCCAGATTTTGTACTTGAAATGACAGTTATAGCTGTGAAAACTAACTACTGAAAAACATACTAAAGGTACTGAATCTATGAAATGTTAACAGTTATGTCAGAATAGCCAAGTTCGCTTTCTGCTACTATGCAACAAAAAAAAAATTAAAATTGCAATGTTTCCATTGGTGGCAGATAACAGCAAGGACCACTAAAATCAAGCAATATGCTTATACTTATAAAAGGAGGAGATGTACGTATGTTAAAATAATGTCCTTAATAAAAAAGCAATTGAAGTAAACTCCATTCATGGAGAAAATAAACATTATTCCACTAAAAAAGTAGAATTAAACAAACTTATTTTTGAAAAAGTAATCACATCCTGTTGCTGTACTCCCCAGTTCAACACATCCATTTACAGGATCATAGGAGATTACTAAGCTATCGACCCAGGAGGTCAATTTAAGCCTAGCTATTTCAACCCAAAGTAATACCATAGAAGTACTGGCCAATACCAAAGACTGCATTTAGTGATGGCTGCCCATGTCCAGGAGGGTTTTGGGCACTATCCCCGGTAAGAATTTATAGTGCCCCATCCAATCGCCCAGGTTCCTCTTGATCAGAATCATAGAGGTACTCCGTTTCACATGAATTGATAGCCTGTTCCAAAGACATGGCAGTCACTGGGAAATAAATAGGACAGATTTAAGTCCCTATACCCATGTGATTCAAAGATACAGAGCAAGTTAATTAGGTTTGGGTCTTGGATAGCTCTACAGGCCAGGCACAAATCTCCCCCAAGTAGTCTATAAGATATTGAGTATAGTGACAGGGACTTTAGTTGGTCAGTGTAAGGCACATGCTGGAGTCCCTTGATCTTCTTTAGTGGAAACCTCTGAGGTCTCTCTAATTGCTGCAAGGTGCTTAGTACGGTACATGCCGAATGGCGCATTACACGCAATTATGGGCCAGATAAGTGCCGAGTATAGGGGGTTATAACTTCTTGTACTGCAAGGGGCAGGGCTAATGGCCGTGAGGTACAAGAGAGGCATGGCTGATAGAGTTCAGAGGCTTTCTGCTGTATGTCATTGGCATTAGGAAATGAGAGAGACCATAATAGATGCAGGGAGAGAGCACGAGAGAGACAAAGAGCTTGATCCTCTGACTCAGCTTTGTAGGAATTCCAAGAATGTGCTGCGTAAGGTTTAGATAGCTGAAAAAGGAGAGCAGGATTTACTCCACCAACAGGACCCATATTAAACTTCATTCCAGTGATGAAGCAATCACAATCGGTAGGATAGACTTTAGATTAATGTGTGTGACTTCAAGTTTGTTACAATGCATGGTTCAACAGAGTTGTTGGACTGTTGAGCAGGTCTTCTGGATAGAGAGGTTTATAATACTATAATGGCGCTAGTGGTTTAATTGGAGCATTTGCTCTTTCTTAAATCCTGTAACGGGTTATACAGACTGGCAAAAGAAGGCCAGATCATAATGATGTTATGAAGCTGGGGGAGAAGTACAGACTTCTGTAGTCAGCTGAAAATCGGAGAAACTGCTACAACAGGTAGATAAGGAAAACCTAACTCTGTGTCTGTACTGCACATAGGAGAGAGAGAGTGCCTAAGCCAAAGAAACAAGGCATAAAGGAGGTATTGTTAAGAAACAAGGAATTCTGTTCAGCAATTACAGCTTTGTAAGATGCACTTAAACAGTAGATGTTTGAAGCAATTCACTGCTGCAGTAGCCTTTGGCAGGATAGAACCCATATAGCTAAAAGATGCATAGAATGGCTGGCCAGTCTTCCAAAGTCTCTGGTCCCTTCCCCTCCCCATATGCACTCAGACTGTTGCAACTTGAGCTCCAAAAGGGAAAGCAGCAGTACCTGGATGCCAAAAACGCTCAAGACCGTCTTGCCCACACCCTAACAAAGGGAGACAGCTCACGGTCCTGAAAAACACCTTAAGAATGCAACTTTTTAAACAACTATGTTCAGAAAAAAGGGCTGGAAGGAGGATGGTACTGTGGCAATGATTACTTTGAATATCTGTTACGTTACATGCAGCTAACACAACTGTACTACGGTCATCAGTATTCACTGATGTAGTAGTCGTGTGGTACATGTGTAGATTACCATGACTTATCCAACCTGGGAGGAGGAAGTATTAGGATCCAGGAGCCTCTGGAAATTGGTCCTAATACAGCCTGTTCTAGACCTGGAGAAGGAATCTAGTTTGCAAAGCTTTGCAAAATTATGTATAGAGGACAAAGTAGCTGCCTCTAGAATGCTTCTACAGTCCACACCTTCCTAGTATGCTACTGGAGATGTCAGGGCCCTTGTAGAATGTGCCAAGAACCTGCCTGGAAGTAATCTACCAAGGTGGAAACAGCAAAATGCAATAGCAAGGGACAACCATCTGGAAATAGTTTTGACACCAGTTGTCTTTCCTTTGTCCCATCACAGCAGACTATGGCTGTTTGGCTTTCCTGAAGGATTTAATTTTGTCAAGACAATACCATAGGTGTCTGTGCATGTCCAGAGTATGAATAATCCTCTAACCCTGCTTTTTAGGTTTGGATAAAAAAAAACAAACAAAAAAAAACAAAACAGGAGATTGATGGCATAATTCAAAAGTCAACTCTGACAACTTCTGGCATGAATGAAGGGTTTGTTCTAAAAAGATACCCAATCACTATGGAAAAATCAAACAGGGTTCACCTGTAACTCATACTCATGCTGCACATATCAGAGCAATATGCAATACAGTCTTTCATGTCATGAACCGTAAATCAGCCTGACAACTCTGTCGCCCCGCTGAGCCAGCTTAACTTTTAGAACACCAAGTTAACATCCCAAGTAGGTGCCACCAGTTTCTTAGCTGGTCTTGCATGTAAAATCCCTTTCAAGAACCAATTGCTCAAAGACAAAGATATGGGTAGGATCCATGGACATGCATGCTGAAATGTCAAACGAATCAACCTTGATAGAGAAATAAAAGGCCCAAAGAGAATAACTCACAAATATTTAAGAACTGGCAGTACAGAATCCCAGAATGGTTCCCGATTAATAGTGTGCCATGAACAACATAAGGTCTCCTAGTGGCAAGCTTTCTTGCATCATTTGGTTCCCGATTAATAGTGTGCCATGAACAACATAAGGTCTCCTAGTGGCAAGCTTTCTTGCATCATTTAGTACCTGCTGCACATCTTAAGAAACAAGCTGCCTAAAGGGTATCAAAATTAATTCATCCAGGCAGTAAGTTGAAAAAGCTTGAGAATGGGGTATATCAAACTCCTTGTCTTGTACGAGTAGATCCAATCTGTGGAGTAGCTTGTGGTAATTATTTACAGCCAGTTCCATAAGAAGGGAGAAGTCCTGTTGACTGAACCAGAAGGGAGCCACCACATTGACCTTTGAAGTATCCTTCTGAATTTTCAGAATGACCCTTGAAGTCAGTGGAAATGCATAAATTAATATTTCCCTCCACAGAAATGAAAATGACCTGTTTTCCAGGCTGTCTGCAAGGAGTTCTGGTGTAGAATTTTAGCTGTCCATTTTGAAACTATCAAAACCTTGAGCGCATGTCAAAGTTAAAACTGTTAAACTCACGAAAATTCAAATGCACACTACTTCGCATCAGAAAGATTCAAACAAAAACATTCTATTTTTTGAAGGGGCAAACCTCCCTGTACCCCCCCCCCCCAATTATATATACCAACTCCAAGATTACAATATAGTGGAGAAACTATAAATACTACCAATCCTACTGTACCACAATCTTTTACTGAAAAAAGCCAGTATTCATTCAGTTAATTTTTGGTCAGATGTACTGGCTTGTTTCACTTCAAGAAGTTAACATCGCGCTGTAGGGAATCCATAGACCATATTATATACAAAGCACACACACGGAGAATAGGTCAACACACCACAATGCTGAGAGCAAGGAGGTTGATTGCTAAAGGCTGACAGGCATCGGAAGCGGCAGCACTATACTATGCATGTGCAAATAAAATCCTCACCGCATGCAAACAAAGTTACACACACACTTCTATACATATACAGCTATAGCCCTCTCTCAATGCACACAAAAAAATATTCAAAGTCTATATGAGAAAGGGTTTAATAGAAGACTCACTCTTGTCATCTGGCCAAGAGGGAAAGGGGTAGCTGTTGTAGAAAAGATATAAATCAGGTACCACATCTTGCAACTCACTGTCTTCTGCAATGGGACACACATACAAGGCATGGCTGCTGAAGAACACAGACTCATAAAAACACAAGTCTCACTTTGGGTATTGCAGTCAGTTAAAAAAAAAAAAAAAAAAAAAAAAAAAATCACATGTATTTTATCATAAAGAATTATACAAATGTTTTAGTAATAAATGCATATGTACAAACAACTTACTGTCATCCTTAGCAAAGAATATCTGTCTGATAAGAGAAAGTTTCATGTAGCAGAAGCAGGCTGTTTATAACTGGTGATCAATAGCACCTGGCTAGAGGTGGTATCACAAGTAACCAAACTCAAAAAGGAAATTTTCATATCACCAACAGTATTCACCTGAAAGGAATCATAAGGGACTCAAAACAGGTAATGTGACAGCAGAGCAAAAACTGCCAAACTGATTCATAGAAGTGTGAAAAGCAATACTTTCACTGCTTAACAACAAAGGGTAGTCCTGGATGCTGCAGTGAATCTCAAGAATGATTTACAATGGAAATGTAATATCTGCAAACTCTCAGCCAAGATTACAGGGCAAT